>NC_064212.1:14573182-14577926 GCF_023101765.2 Spodoptera frugiperda
AAAGCGCTCTTTACATGGTCTGTGATTCCCAAATGTTTCGCAAGGATCGGCGGGCTTACGTACCCCTTGTAAGCTTTTGTCGGTGTGGGGACTTGGGTCTTCTGTTTTCCAGGCCTATTCCTGAAGAACTTCATTAGACCAGACTCCTGTCTGGATGTGGAGGGCGATTCGCGGCTTGTGTCTGGGATTAGTGCGGTGAGGATGGTGCCGATCGTTTTTAGTCGATTATTCGACTTTGCACGATCCTCGTAGTTTCCTGATTTTAGTTTCTCTTTTTCGGCAGCCGCCTTTTGTTGGGCCCTATCCGATCCGCTCAGGGTTGTGGGGCTTGTCGTTGGGTTCGTCGCGCCAGCTGTGGGAGCTCGAGGGGATTTGAGATAGCTCAAGGTTTCCCCTCTGTCCTCATAACAGATCAGCTTATGCTGTTCTGAGGCCCTCAGACAGCCAAGGCGGTCCGCGACGTCCCCTTTTTCCCATCCCACCGCCATCGCATCCACACTAATAGTGCGAGCTGCGATTGGCGTGTGTTGTCCTGTTTCCCTGATCCTTTGGAGCAGCGAGTTTGCCTGGGCAAATGGAGTATCCTCTCTCCACTCGAGTAGTGCGATCGTCTTGCCTTTGTATCGCACTAAACGGCATCGGTGAGAGGCTATCTCAGCCTGGGGCAGTGCTGCGTATTTGCTGCCTCTCATACTCGCTTTGGCTGTGCTCCCGTTGATCAGGGCGGCGAGGCCTGGCGAAATGTGTACACGAGCTCCAGCTCGGCTTGATCCTATGCAAAAGCTTATGCCCAATTTTTCCGCATCTCTGTTCATGAACAGAGCGACTCCGCGCAGTTTGACGCCTGGTGTTCCGTGTGTGGCGCCTGCCAGAAACTGCGCGATGGATATGATGTTTATGTTGGGAGTCGACTGTTGGCTAGCTTCTGCTGTTGGCGCTGCTGCGGCTGCCGCTTGTGTGTGTGGTTGTGTTACCTGTGTTGTGTTCTGTGGTGTGGTTTGTGTTGTGGTGTGTGTTGTGACTTGTGTTGTGTTATTCGGTGCAGGTGTTGAACTCGGGGTCTTGTTTGCTCTGGCTGCGACTGTGGCGACTTTGCTCGCGAATGCCAAGAATGGTTTTCTTGTAGCCGGACTCTCCATGATGATGTGGAGTGAAGACTGGTTCAGCTGTGATCCCATCTTATGTTCCAGCTCCATTCTGTCCTGGCAAAATCTTGGGCATTCGAGTAGCAGGTGCCATACCGTTTCATCGCAACCAGGGTCGCAAATACAAGATGGACTATCTTTTAAGTGGAAACGGTGGAGGTAAGCTGAGAATCCTCCATGTCCTGTTAAGATTTGCACGTGGATCGGCGTAAGGACTGCTTCCCTGAGTGTCCTTTTTGCCACCAGGACGTCAGGAAAGAACACTTTTGTAACCGCTCCCGTGCTTGAGGACTCGTACCGAGCTTGCCACTTCCTAATAGTCTCCTCCCGTATCATCCTTCTCACGAACGATACGGGGACTTGGCTGTAGTCAGATGTTGCCGAGTTCAACGCTGCCTGTTTTGCGAGCTCGTCCGCCCTTTCATTCCCCATAGTTCCCACGTGGGCCCTTAGCCAAAAGAATTTCACCTCTCTGCCCTCCTCTCGGATCTCGCGTAGGTCTCTCTTCACTTGCAGTGCAAGGTGATGAGTCACAGACGGACTCCTCAGCAGGTCGAGTGACGACCTCGAGTCACTCAGGATACTTACCGAAGCCGCCCCCGAGTCCCTCGCCATCCTTACAGCCCTGCAGAGAGCGTACATTTCCGATTGGAAGACCGTGTTGTGTGGCTTCAGGCCAAAGGTGCAGAACTTTGACTCTTTTCCATTTTCCCACCAGGTTAGGGCAGCTCCTACTTTTCCTTCTATTTTGCTGCCATCGGTGTAAATTTGTGGGCCGGTTATGTTGTGGGAAATCTGGGTTTCGGGAGTCAAGTCCTCCAAACGTGTGTACTCAGTTATTGTGAGTAGCGCCGGGTGAGGGTTTTTGGAGTATTGTACGTTCCGCTCCAACTTGCAACCCTGCGGTATGAACTTTTGGGAATGACCCTTCTTGATCTTAAAAAGGGTTGCCGCCTCAATTACCCTGAGATCCAGGGGGAGTTGGCCAGACAGTACGAGTGCCGATGTCAGAGACACCGTGCGGTAGGCCTTGCAAATCTTCTGTGCGAAACCTCTCTGCAGAGAGTCAAACTGATTTCTCGTCATCAGCTTCTCCGCAGCAGGCTCCCACGCACTTGCAGCGTACATCACGATCGGCTCTATCACCGACACATATATCGTCCTTATTATCTCCCGGTTTAGACCCCAAGTCACCTTTGCCGCGCATGCCAGTTGCTTGTAGATGTCTACTGCCTTTTTGCAGGTCGCAGACACATGCGCATTGAAGGTGAGTTTGGCGTCTATTGTAAGACCTAGCAGTTTGACCTCTTGAACAAGGTCCAGTCTCGTGCCGGACATCTGTACTACCGGATCGTCGTATTTGAGCTTCCTCGTTAACACCATCGCTTTGGTCTTTTGCGCGGCGAAACGTAATTTGTTTTGGAAGCCCCATTCTGACACCTTGTCCAGCGCGCTGTTTGCTGATTGCTGTAGGGGACCGGCAGAAAAATCTGAGAATACAAGGACGACATCGTCCGCGAAAGCCTGACAATAAACCCCCCCGATTGCCATTTTGTTCAACAGTGGGTCCAGGATAAGGTTCCAGAACGACGGTCCTGCTATTGAGCCTTGGACGCATCCCTTTGTGGTTCCCTTCTCGCTGGACGCTCTGGCATAATTGACCTTGATGGATCGGTCTTTCAGGTATGAGGCGACGAGGGCGTATAGGTTCCTTGGGCAGTTTTTAGCTACCATCTGTCTTTTTAAAGCAGGCCACCACGCGTTATCGAAGGCCCCCTCTATGTCCAATGATATCAAGAGCACAATTTTCTTGGCCTTGATTTCGGCACGTATGTGCCCCATTAAGGCATAGAGGGCGTCCTCGGTACCGCGCTGCGGCATGAAGCCATACTGGTTTTTGTTGAGTGTTGGTAGGAAGTGCCATTGGAGTCTACCAACCAGGAGTTTCTCGACTATCTTGCCGAGAACCGAGAGCAGACCGATTGGTCTGTACGATTTTGGGTTGGTGTAATCGTCTTTTCCTGGCTTGCGGAGTATGCACACATGAGCGACCTTCCACTGCTTGGGGAAGTGGGATAGCGACAAGCACTTGTTGGCCATCGCTAGAAACAGTTCCCTGTCGCAGTTTATTGCCGCCATGCAAATGTCCGCCGTCAGTCCGTCGGGACCGGGAGCTTTCTTCGGATTTTGGTTCTGGAGAACCAATTCCAACTCCGCGGTTGTGAAGGGTGGATCGTCAGCAGACAGTCCCAGAGGATACTTCTCCTCCGCAAGCTTTCTCAGGGCAGTGTGGTATGGTTGTTCGCCATCCGATGAGTCATCAGGGTAGAAGGTTTTCGCCAGGAGGTCTGCGGACTGCTCGGGACTGAGCGTCTCTCCCGCGGTGTTCCTAAGTAGGATGTCTTCTTGTCTCCTGGCGGTCTTCCTTAATACCCTGTAGATGCCGTCCCACATGCTCTCTCGGTCCTGTTTTGTGCAGAACTCCTTCCAGCTGGCCGTCGCGGCTTCTGTGGCTGCTGCAGTGTACTTGTTTCTAGCCGCGACGTATTCTTGGATGGTAAAGTGTCTCCGACTTGGCGCTGCGTTGCGTATCCTTCTCTTTTTGGTCAATGTGTCGCTTTTAAGACGGTCTAAAGAGGGGCTCCACCACGGTGGATTAGCATTATGTTTTGGCAATCCCAGTTTTGGAATTGCCTCCTCGCATGAGCGGTGGATGTGGAGCGTGTATTTGGATACAAATAGCTCCAGATCTTCCGGGTCCAATATTTTTGAGACATTGGCTTCCGTGATGTTCTCGTTAGTTAAATTGGTTTTGAGATGTGTACGGAAGTCCGACCACTTCGCCTTTCTGGTGTTATATATGCGCGTCGAAACCGGCCTTAGTGGTTCCAAGGCCTTCTCGAGACGCATCGAGAAGGTGATCGCATTGTGGTCCGATGTTGTTAAACTTCTTTGCACTCGCCAGTCTTCGATTCTGCCCAGCAACGACATGCTGCAGGCCGTCACGTCGACTATGCTAGTGCACCACCTGTCCCCCCTATATGTCTCAAATGTTGGAGTTTGGCCCGTATTCATGATCTGGAGATCCCGCTCATTGAGGAATGAGTTGTACGCTGCCCCGCGGTGGTTTTCGGAAACACTACCCCACCAATGACTCCAGGCGTTAATGTCGCCCCCTACCAGGATGTTCTGTGTGTTGAGTTTTGTTATTGTGTCTGTTGTTTTGTGTATATAAGGCTCGATTTCTTGGTCCCCCTCGAAATAGACCGACAGCACTCCGAGGCTGAGCTGACCCACCTTAAGCAAGACAGCGGCGATATTCTCGGTCACAAGCTGAGGGTCATGAATGACTCGCAAGCTGCTCCCGAAAACCACGATCGCTGCCTTGACTGGTTTTTGGCGGTTAAGGCTGCACTGGATGACTTGCGTGCCGGGGTTTTGTTTCATCACACCTGTTCTTCCTACATAGGGCTCTTGAACAAGTGCTATTGAAATTCCCTTTGCCTGGGCCACCAGGTGAAGTTCTTCTGTGGCCAGCTTGGATCGTTGGAGATTTACTTGGATGAAGCGTAAACTCGCTGTCGATCCTATGGATTGTT